>NC_137458.1:173809977-173854977 GCF_964235325.1 Thermobia domestica
GTTTGGAGCTAATATCGCAATTTTTCAAAAAGTCTTTGTCTCAAAAATGGCGTGTGATTGGTGACAACGTGAGTGCTTTTTGCTCATAACTTCACTCAACTGTTATGCACACATGCTTACTTTCCTCGAAGCAAACTAGTCGCACGCCACCGAATTCCGATACAAAGTTTATATAAGTGAACTTTTCATTATTGCCGTTTCATATGCTCTTTTCTTTTTATTACTTAATTTTAAACGACTAATAAACATTACTGAAGCAACTATTATTTATAAAAATTTTCAGGATGAGAATCTGCATGTAGTGCTGCCGTAATTCTCTTCCAAAAGCCCGGGATAAGGGCAGATTCCATGCATTTGTTTGATATTTTTATCTTGTGATTGATTTTGTGAAGCAAACTTTAGTGAAGATATGCGATTCCAGTAGCTCTGGAGAGTCTTCCAAAGACCTTCAATATTCTTTACGGGCTGTCCTGTGAAGTTCATCTTACAATGGCTTGATGAGTAACAAAGCCGGTAACTGTGGCGACTATTCCATTTGTTGGTTAAGCGCCTTCTTTCCACTGCAGATAATTACTGCATAGTTTAGAAGAATGTTTGAGATGGTAATTCTTTTGTACTACAAAGTTATTGCCCAAAATCCGTGTTCCTGTTGTAATTCCATGCTTACTTAAATGTTGTGAAACACGTTTTTGTCAATTATTCCATTATCGAACTAAATTATCAACTTGGTAGCCTGTAAACCATTTCCAAACAGTGATGTTACCTTCTCTGTGCCTTGCTGTAGGTATTACAGTGTCGGGATGAAAGCGCTCTTCGGGACGGCACAAACTTCTAGCATTGGTAGGCGAGAAGTTGGAATTTAGATTTTGTCGGTTCACAGTACCCTCTTCCACTGTTCATCGTTAGAGTCTTCATTTTATTTTATTCTTCCCATGAGTACCTTCTTACACGATAGCTCTGAAAATACTGGGCAACCGTCCTATTTGATACCACTTGGAAATGTCTCTTCCATAGTTGTATTGGTTCTTCCGGAGCGGTTAACGTCTATTCCATTAGCTTGTTTTTCCAGTGAACTTGTTCTTAAAGAAGTTATTTGTGGACTACCAGTGCATTTACACTATTTTTTGGCTATCTTTCAATTAAGAGTCCCACGCACTACTTCGCCCGACCACTGAGCGATTTTCTGCTGAGAATGTTTCTCTTCTCTTAAAATGACTACTTGAACACGTGCTTTGACTTTTAGTTAACAGTTTTTCTTCTGCATTTTATAGTATTTACATGTTCTTCACACTATTCAACTGATTCACGCGAATGAAAGCAGTAAGATTGCATGTCAGATTTGCATCCAATATTTTACCCACATTATGAGACGATTGAATAGCGCATACACAACTGTCCCTTTAAGTAAAGAGACTATTGACAAAAGCTCATATACACACCACTAAGTGTCGTTGAAACGATGCAGCATCTAATAGATCGTGACTATATGTGTATGTATGTGCGCATGTTTGGTAATGCAAAGTTTAAGATACACCAATATCGCCTATTTAAATTCGATAATTGTATTTTGAAGTTCCATATGTCAATTTTTATTTTGAGAAGATTGTAAGATTTTGAGAAGATATTTTGAACAATTGTCGCTGAATGTAATGGATAAAAATCTATTTCTCTCGCCAGCCATAGCCACCGATATACGGACCTGTGAACAAAAATGTGACATCATCGGTAGGGCTTTCGTGTTACAATGGAGGAAAGATTGAAAGCCCATTATATTGAAAACGGTTCTAACAAAGTTACATGAAATTTGGTGGTGAAACATTTCTTGATACGAGAAATCAATCTAGCTTGGTTTCAACTTTCGGAGAGCTTGTTCAATGGCGTGTTGGGACGCACCAATTTGGGGACGCCTCGTTTGTATTACAAAAGCAACAAAGAATGTTCACAAAATTTGTGAAAATGCATTTTCTCGTACACTCATGTCCAAAATTATTGTCGCATATCTATGAGTGCCTTCTTGTAAGAATATAATTTGATAATGATTTTGGAGGGTACTTTTAATACTGATACTATGTGTATAATTGGGAAATGTATATTTGTAGTAAATTCCATAGGAAAATAATTGTAAACGAAAATTATAATGAGGAAAATAAAATGTTGCTAAATGGATAAGAAAGTTTTTAGTTTTATTGTTCTTATTACTGCTTCCACATACGTGTCTTTGCGATTATAAACATACTAACATTATAAGAAATACTGGACGAATTTGTTATCAAATCATATTCCTAGAACAACATATTTATAGACATGCGACAATAATTTTGGACATGAGTGTACAAGAAGACAGTTTAGGTATGGATCAATTACCTAGAATTATTTTACTGGCGTTTTGGGAGTTTCATTTTCGGGGCGCCTCAATTAATTTCAAAAAGAACAAATTATGTAAATGAAATTTTTGTACAAGAAAGTGTTTTAGGTAAGTTTCAAGTTCCTCAAATTAGTTCAGTGGAGTTTTCGGAACTTCATTGGGGGGGGGGGGATTTAACTTAATAAAGTTCTTACGATCATCATGAAATTTTGTAAAAGTATCTTTTTCGAGTACAGTAAAGAGATTTAGCTTAGTCTCAACTTTCGACAAAACTTGCTCAGTAGCGTTTCAGTCGCTTCATCTCGGGTTTGCTCACTTTTGTTTAAAAAATCAAAGTATCTTCAAGACGTTTTGTACAAATGCGTTGCAGCGTACAAGAAAGCGATTTAATTATGGTTCAACTACCACAAATCACTTTAGCGGAGTTTTCGGGCGCTTCAATTATATTTCAAAATGAAGAAACTACCTTCACGACATTTTGTACACATGCGTTTTCGCGTACAAGAAATAGATTTAGCTTAGCCCCAACTTTCGAAAAATTGACTTGGCGGCATTTCAAGAACTTCATTATGGGGATGCTAAAATTTTATCTTGGAAACCGCTCAAACGATCATGAAATAAAAATAATCCATTTTTGCCTGCAAGCTAGCTGTTCGAAAGGACAAAGTACGTAAATTATCTGTCTAGAATATTTCAGCATATAACACTACCTGTAGGACCCACCCCCTGCTGTACTATATAGAATTTAATTTATTCTTCAGGCCCCTCCACACACTGTGCGAATCAACGGCGGGTTGCCAGGAATTTCCCCATCTGGCAAAACTTCATCCTCTCTGGAGAAGATAATGTTCATCCTTGGCAGGGATAACTTTCCCCATTCTCTCTATATAGTTTACTTAAGATGGTTTGGTGCGTAAGTGGGTGAAACTCATCCTCCCCCTGGGGAAAATCTTCAATTCCTACCTATTCAATTCAATAACAATTAATAAGGAACAAGCGTACACAATAACGGTCGCTGGATGGTAAAAAACATTCTTGAAAGAGGCAAACAAAACATATTTTCGCCAACGTCGGGCGCAGCTAGTGTTCAGTGAATCTACCAGAACACGGTGTTCAGCTTTATCTTGGTCCCTCGAGTTTTACATCTGACTTTTTTAAAAACTGAATTAGTAAGTGTAGTAAAGTATATTTCCAGAAATGATGTATTCCTTATTTTTGTTAACAGCATAAAAAAGTATTTACAAATTAACAACACACAATATTAAAAGTTTTATTATAGTATGATAGTTACATAAGCTTGCAAGCCAAATTACATAGATAATATGCCATTTTCCTAAGCTTTAATATCAGCAATACACACTATATAAAGAAAACAAACATACAATTACAGTGAGAGTTTCACAGACAAAAGGTCATTTAGGGACATATTGCCACGTTATGAAACAACTTGACGCTACTCTTAAAGTTATGATAATTTTACTCTGCAAAAGCTATAATGCTTGACAAACACAAAACCTCCCTCTTGATTATAGTGTTCCAAAGTGCAAGAACGCATAAACAGACTGCTGTGGGTCAGTATGTTTTGGAAATATTACGGGAAAAGTCGACACTTACTATGGGAAATACTGACACTAGGTAAACAGTGAAATCCCTTACAACAAAACGCAATGAAATGCTAAATCTAATGTTGCTATTATCTACGTATGACTTATTTGGAAACTTTGATGCGTTTCATTACCTTCTGAGTTGAAATACAAGAGCAACACTGAAACATTTTTTTTAATAATAATAAAAAAAAAACTTTTTACACCTATTTTTGAACATACTGCTTTCAGTATTTCATTACCGATAATAATCAATGATGGAAAACCACAAAAATAACATAAGAGTAAGACCTTTTCCAATGAGCTAAATGAACTTTAGTTTCTAGATATTTCTACTTAAACTACTTTTGGGATTTGTAATGCACTGCATCAAAACTACTGTAAACTACATTAACAAAAAGTACCTTTAAAATATGTGTCAAATCCATTTTTTATACATTCCTGATGAAACCACTTCTTGCATTTCCCCGTGCATTGCATCCGGTATCGTCCCTCCCATGTAGTACAGATGACATATTTTGGAATGATGCAGAAGATGAGCAGGGGAGATGATTTAATCGTTGTTGACGTATCTTCTCCGTGCTTACTTTTGTCAATATCCTGGAGACTATTATAAATTTGTTTCAATGATGTCGAGGTCATGTCACTTAAATATCGGGATTATATAGACAGATTCCACAGTTTCGGAATCGATACGTGAAGAATCCAACAGTCTGATTTCTTCCAACTGAAACTGACTTCCCCATAGCCTTCTTTCGTAACACTTTTGTCAGGGTTCCTACGAATGAAGTTGCGACAAGATAAATTGAAATGGTGCTTCAAACTGCGAAGAAAGATGCATTAGAAATTGACCATTGAATGCTGTGTGATGGAAGACAACAAACATTTCCATACCAGCTTTAGAGGCTTCCTTTAATACACCACGATCTTTGACATGTGAACTGTGTCCATCTAAATCCAAAAGTACTTTACCATTAGGCTTATACTGGACTAAATGATCCAGAAGTGAAAAAGCGTGTTTGTCATTATGTAACCTGAACTGTCATGTATACACTAAGATGGTAGTCTTTGTGATAGGGGTCCTTCCGTCTCATGTCTTTCATTATAAGAATAGCGCAGGCTAAACAAGCATTTAATAGTGAAAGAGGACTGCTAACAAGAAATGTGTCGTTGGACGTTCAATAAAACGATTTATTAAGACCCTGGTATGGAGCGTGGCGCTTTACGGATCAGAGACGTGAACAATGAGAAAAGCTGAAATATCCAAGTTGAAAGCATCTGAAATGTGGCGTTGGCGCAGAATGCTGCGCATATCATGCATCGAAACGGAAAAGAGCTAAGACGTACTAAAGGAAGCTAATGAAAGAAGATACATCATGAAGATAATAGGAAAAAAAAAAAAAAAAAACAGCATGCTTGACCATCTCATTCGGCACTCCGATTGGATCACCGTGTTGATAAAGAGAAAAGCAGACGGAAAACCAGGAAGAGGAAGGCCAAGGATAGAATATCTACATGCAGTTACCAAGAAGAGACCTTATCAAAGTATAAAGCAGCTCTCTCAAGAGATAGAAAAATTTTTAAATTTTCATGTCGCTCACCAACTTATGATTGAGGAGAGAAAGAAGAAATGCATTGGTCAACAATAACTGGCACTTTAACAAGCTATGTGTATCAGCCCACCACTCATGCTTACAGACGGTATGCTTTGTCACAATACCAATCCTTTGCCTCCTTTCAACAACATACATTATTACTATACCTTATTTTTGACTTGCTGAATCTTAGTTTTTCTGAAATAAAAACTTATGTACCTATTTTGGAAGCTTCTGCTTACAGGTAAAATTACCCTCTCCACATAAAACTAACGATCGATATTCGCCTTCCACGTACTGAATGTTTCCGCGTGTGTGTAGGCTTTACCAGACCTTAAAAGTGTCAGTACCTCCCTAAATGACCTTATATAAAATCTGAATATTAAAAAACCCAACCCTAGTACTATATGAAAGGTACTGATATTAAAATAATATTAAACCTTGCTCCATGTAGAAACATAAAATTAGAAGCTTTAATGAGCCAAAAGCTAATTTATATATAAAGCCTTGTATATACCAATATAACCATGAATTAGGTAGGCTGCTGCGTAGTGTTGTGATAATTAAACTGGCGTCAGAGAATCTGCAAAAATAGACAAAATAAGTAATAATATACAATAAAATCCAAAATATCATAACAATCAAAATTTAAAGTTTTAGGTTGTTACAGTGGCGTATTTAGGGGGGACTCAGGATCACACCCCTCCCTCCGAAATAAATTTGTTAGTTTTTCACATTCCACGTACAAGAATAATCCTTCTTACCATTTCTAAAAATTTCATTGACTTTCCAATTTCTTATATTCTTTGTTCAGAAATAATACTGTATTTGTCAAATTTCCTTCCAAAGTGAACTTTGTGGTGGACAAACACCGTGCTCGTGGGTTTTCTCGGGGTTCTCCCGTTTCCTCCCACTTTCTTCATTCCACCATTTCACTCATCTCATCATCACCGTCTCCTTTAGCCTAACCGGCATAACCGTGGGACGTAAAACTCAAAGATTTCATTTCATTTCATTTCAAATTTCCTTCCATGTAAGAATTGCATTCTTTTCTTTCTTTTTCGTTCATTCTATTCTTCTGTTTATTTTTCCTAGTTGTTACTTTCTTTCATTTCTCCTATCACACTTTCGACCGACCGTTGTTAGTTGTGAATCAAGTTGGCCGTCGTCAGTAACACAAAACTAAGAGGAGCTGAGAAGCGAATTGGTGTTCTACACAAACTTGCACGGATATCAACATAACGGGACTTTAGTTAATATAGTAAAGGAATATTTACATCGTTTAGTTATAAAGAAAGGTAAATGTTTGAATTAAAGAAAATCAAGAGGAATAAGTAGCATGGGAAATTAGGTAGGCAAAGAGGTTGTAAGGTGTTTTTTTGGGGGGGAGGGTGTTCTATTTTTATTTTACAATTTGGCAGAAAATCATTACACTACGTTTCTGAATTATGTAAGTTACGATAATACTTTTAGTTTAATTATTTATGATTCAAAGACAACGTTATAAACGAATGTTGCATAAACCTTTACTCAAAAGAATCCAACATCAATCAACTGCAAATAAAAAACTTTCCACATGTGAAGATTAGTTTAATATTTTACTAAAAGCTCTATAATATGAAACAGGTCACTTCTTTTAGAAAAAATCTGTAGCCCCACTTTACTACAGAGATGAATTTTTCCGAATATTCCAAAACTGTTCATGTTTTTCAAATTTTATAAAAATATATTATTAACAACCCTTAAAAATGAATGAGTAATTCTCGAAAAAAATCCTGAAGAAGTATTTACTGGTGGAGTGAATATCTTCCGAGATTGTTTCCAAACACGACTAAGGGTATCTTTTTTCAATTTCACAAATAAATATTCAACTAACAACACCATAAAACCACACAAAAATAATACAAGTTCTGTGCAGTGGACCCCAGGGTATAGATTCGATGGATTTTGGTACACAGAATCCAAATTTCGAAACCCCAACCTATGTGCTGTCTTACGTAAAAAAATTCGCTGAAGTTTTCCGCCCATATAAGAAAACTCACACGGTTAATTGTTCTGGGGTTTCAAAATTTGGATTCTGTATATCAAAATACATCGAATCCATACCCTGGGGTCTATTTCACATTTTTTTTTTTTTTTTTTTTTTATGGCTGTCTTATGTGTCCCTATGCAAAATCGCTGTAGTTTTCCCCCCATTATGAGATTTCGAAATTTGGATTCTGCGTAACAAAATACATCGAATCCATACCCTGGGATGCGGTGCACAGAACTTTTATTTTTTTGTGTGTCTATATGGTGGAATGAATGTGTTTCGAGATTGTTTTCAAGGATGATTAAGGCTATTTTTTTCCATTTCATAAATAAATATTCCACTAACAACATACCAATAACACTGTGCAACACGAAATTTGTCCTTTACATAAAAATGTTTTGCTTATGTATTTTTGCATGAGAAAATCCAATCTGTAATTACTTTTTATGTATCACATACCAATTTTGTAAAAAATTTAAAAGTTTGAAATTTTGTACTGTGAAATAACTTATTTTTACGGGTTGTGATGAAATATGATTAATGATTGGTTTGGTAATTGAAATTTACTGTACTTTTTCAGCAGCGAGACTATATGAGACGTAATCCTACAGTGTAAGGTGGAATTCGAACCATCGTTTCGTTCAATGCTCTTCTACCGGGAATCGAACCCGAGATCCCCTGCACCTAAGGCCCACGTGCTAGCCAGTAGACCACCCGGGAGGGCAAAAAGTGCTTAAAATAAAAATTTACACCTCGCATCAAAAAATTGCGACAGCTAATGCCGTGCAGTTAGGCCATCCAATATATACCTTAACCCATAATCGTGTCAGGTAAAGAGACGCCTCTCTCTCTCCTCCTTTCTTCTCTCCCATACGAAAATTAGCTAACAACATGACCACAATTCTAATTTCATACTACATATGTATTAGTGTCGATAAAATGAAATAACAAAACCGAGACGAAACAAGATTCGTAAGTTGATGTAGAAACTGAAACGCACACAATGAAAAATTGAAACCAATGTATGTCTATTACACAGATTCAGAAATGAGGCAGAGAGAGACAGAGGAAACGAAAATGGAGAACAGATAAAAATCAGGAATTTAAACGTAATAAGAAAAGAAGCTAACATTATAAAGTTCCGTTTCCAGAAATCCAACAGTAATGGAGAAATAACGTTTGTTTTAACATTTTTTCAGAACTACTCGAATGTATAGAGGATGCTTTAAACATTAATTAAGTCCAGTAGAACTATAGCTCTCCGAGACACAACTAGGATAATGTAAAAAGTTTAACACATATGCTTTGTTTCCTCGTGGTTCGATTGCAAATTCGGTAGTGTTCATTAGACGTACTGATCCAAAGTACATTCTAATAAACCCAGTAGGTAGCGTTGGTCATATCCTTCATTTCAGACTACTAATGCAAAATAAAAAAAAATAAAAAAAAACGAAACGAAAAGGAAAAGAAAGAAAGAAAGAGAAAATCGAATAAGTGCTATTTTACTGCTAAATTTCTACCAGATATAACCTATATTAAAAGTCAAAACTGTATCGTAATAAAAAGTTACAAATGTTCGAAAGGAAAAGTTTATGTTCCTCATGTTTCAAATTTCAACGTGAATAAAAGACATTGAACTATAGGACGGGAACAAATTTTGTGTCAAACTAGTATAAATAAAATTTTGTTTTCAAATAACCAAAGAGGTTACCATTTTCTAGTCTTTTCCGAAGATTTATCTGTTCTGAACATCCAGCATCGATTTCATCTCTTGCGGATATAACGTAATTTGCACAGATAGAATGAACAGGAGACGAGAGTTCAAACGGATGATCGTGTCAGTCGGATGATGTTGGTTAGGTTATAGACCTCCACTGGGTCGAGGATTCAAACCCGTAGTGACACGGTAATTCGACTGAGACTCGGTAACTCAGAGGATGAAAAGAGATTTTAGTTATTTCCTTGCGTTTAAACAGTATTTCTGTCAGAGATGACCATTACTGGAGATGTTATCCCCAGACCACGAAAAACACGACGCCGACGTTCCCAGTTAATTTGATTTTCCAGACTAGGTATATCGGGCTCTTGCTCCGTTTTAACTTTGGAACACGCACATGAAGTGTTTGTGTATGTGGGTGTGTGAGAAAGAGAGGAACGGAGAAGTGAAAGATGCAAAGTCGATAGGGAAATTTCAAGAAAGAGAGAGAGGGGGGGGGACGAATATAAATATGAAACACGTATCATTGCAGTGTATGATGTAGAATGCACATACAGTTTATTGGAATTATCGCCAGTGATGCCTTGTAAGTTCTCAAATAGAAGATGAATCTCTGTTTGCAACCATTATTTTATGCGAAACAGTCATACTACGTGATGTGGAATCGAACCAAGATTTTCCATTTGGAAGTCTAGCACTTTACCACTACACCACCGATTCCTTTACCCAAACTGTGTTTTATAAATTATGTAATGTTTCTTTCTGAGAATGATAACACGAAAAGTGTATACTGAAGATCAATGATGTGTTTGGAATGTCCTGGTAATTCCCTTGCCCTTTCCCAACCAATATTCATAAATCGTCTTTATCATGATACAGGTGTTTGCTTCCACATTCTTACGTATTGCTAGTCCAGTATGATAAGTCGATTCTTCACTTTGTAAAAAAATCAACTTTGGCGTGAACAGGATTTTAACTTATGTTAGATAGCTGTATTATTCATAAGTTTATTACCTTACCCCTACACTACCATAACACCTGCAAATTCAACCCAGACATTACTTACCCTACTTACAAGCCAGCCTCGATCTTTGGAACAGATCGACTTCTTGTAAGGTTATTTACACCAAAGTGTATAATGAAATTCATTTACTTGACGGGCTAGAGAGAAATTAGTTCCCACTTATAAAGGAAATAACATACCATCCAGGAAAAATTACAGAAATAAAAAAAACATATTATGCATTAATTTCAGCATGCAAGTTTAAAAGTACGTGAATAATAATAATAATAATAATAATAATAATAATAATAATAATAATAATAATAATAATAATAATAATAATAATGACCTATATTATAAAATTGAAAGTATTTATGTTTATGGCTCCTATTCTCTTGAACCACCCAACCGATCTCGATCAAATTTTCAACATTGATAAGATTCGGGCCTGGAAAGCTTTTTTTATCATTTCATTTTAAAGACAGAACTTAGGGGGAGGAGTGGAGATATATGAAAGTGAATAAAACGTAATAACTCTTGAAGCGCCAGACCGATCTCTATCGAACTTTTAACATAGATAAGGTTCGGATCTGGGACGACTTTTATTATTTGAGTTTGACGGTGCAACGTAGGGGCCGGAGAGAGAGATACATATGTAAAAAAATGAAAATGAAAGTGACTGTCTTCGTGACTTCATCACTCTTGAACCACCCGACCGATCTCGATCAAATTTTCAACATAGATGAGGTTCGGGCCTAAGATGGTATTTATCTATTTACTTTGACGATATAACTTAGTTGTGAGGAGAGAAAGGAGTTAAGAATAAATAAAACTTGATAACTCTTGAACCAAACGATCTCGATCAAATTTTTATCATAGATGAGGCTCAGGCCTGACATAATTTTTATCATTTCACTTTCACGGGAGAACTTGGGGACGAGAATGGGAGAGGGAGATATATAAAAATAAATAAAACTTAATGACTTTTGAACCACCAAACTAATCTCAATCAAATTTTCAACCTAGATGAAGTTCGAACCTGAGATGGTTTCTGTCATATCAATTTGATGATGTAACTTAAGGGAGGGGGAACGACATTTATAAAAGAACGAAAAATGACTGGTATTAGTGTCGAATCTATAGTTTTTGGAGTTGTTGATATTAACAGTGAAACATCTGATGCTGCTTAAATCCAAATTCAGCCCCGAAACTTGGAGGAGGGGTAGACAAAAATGATCGAAATAACCTATATCAGTGTCGAATTCATAGTTTTCCGGCTGCTGAGATGAACAATGACACTGCAGATACCGTGCCCCGCACCGTGGTGGGGAGAGATATATAAAACTCATTGAAAATGACTGATATCAAAGAGCGCTTCAGTAATAGTAAAAAGTGGCTGAGTAACGAAACTTATTACTATTTTTCTCAATTTAACCCAGCGAAGCGGGTAATCGATAATAATAGACAACTATACAGTGAATTTGAACATTTATTCTTCTTCTTCTTCTTCTTCTTCTTATTATTATTATTAATCACGTATTTTTGAACATGCACGGCGAAGTTAGTGCAAAATATGTTTTATTTCTGTAAATTTTCCTGGATTGTATGTTTTTCCTTTATTGGTGACAATAATTTCTCTCTAGTCTGTCGAATAAATGAATTTCGTTGGGCACTTTGGTGCAAATAACCTTACAGGAAGAAGCAGGTTCGTTCCAAAGATCAGGGCTAAAGTAAGTAATATTTGATTTGTAATTTAAGGTGTCATGATGTAGACATAACACAGCTATCTCACATAGGTGCAAATCTTGTTCACGCCAAAGCTGACTTTTTTACGAAGTGATTGTGAAGAATTGACTTATCATACTGGACTAGCAATACATAAGAATGTGGAAGCAAACACCTGTATCATGATAAAGACGATTTACGAATGTTGGTTGGGAAAGGGCAAGGGAATTACCAGGACATTCCAAACACATCATTGATCTTCAGTATACACTTTTCGTGTTATCATTCTCAGAAAGAAACATTACATAATTTGTAAAACACAGTTTGGGTAAAGCAATCAGGTGGTGCAGTGGTAAAGTGCTAGACTTCCAAATGAAAAAGCTTGGTTCGATTCCCCATCAGGTAGTATGACTGTTTCGCATAAAATAATGGTTGCAAACAGAGATTCATCTTCTATTTGAGAACTTACAAGGCATCACTGGCGATAATTCCAATAAACTGTATGTGCATTCTACATCATACACTGCAATGATACGTGTTTCATATTTATATTCGTCCCCCCTCTCTCTCTCTCTTTCTTGAAATTTCCCTATCGACTTTGCATCTTTCACTTCTCCGTTCCTCTCTTTCTCACACACCCACATACACAAACACTTCATGTGCGTGTTCCAAAGTTAAAACGGAGCAAGAGCCCGATATACCTAGTCTGGAAAATCTAATTAACTGGGAACTTCGGCGTTGTGTTTTTCGTGGTCTGGGGATAACATCTCCAGTAATGGTCATCTCTGACAGAAATACTGTTTAAACGCAAGGAAATAACTAAAATCTCTTTTCATCCTCTGAGTTACCGAGTCTCAGTCGAATTACCGTGTCACTACGGGTTTGAATCCTCGACCCAGTGGAGGTCTATAACCTAACCAACATCATCCGACTGACACGATCATCCGTTTGAACTCTCGTCCCCTGTTCATTCTATCTGTGCAAATTACGTTATATCCGCAAGAGATGAAATCGGTGCTGGATGTTCGGAACAGATAATTCTTCGGAAAAGACTAGAAAATGGTAACCTCTTTGGTTATTTGAAAACAAAATGTTATTTATACTCGTTTGACACAAAATTTGTTCCCGTCCTATAGTTCAATGTGTTTTATTCACGTTGAAATTTGAAACATGAGGAACATAAACTTTTCCTTTCTAACGTTTGTAACTTTTCATTACGATACAGTTTTGACTTTTAATATAGGTTATATCTGGTAGAAATTTAGAATTAAAATAGCACTTATTCGATTTTCTCTTTCTTTCTTTTCCTTTTCGTTTTTTTTTTTTTTTTTTTTTTATTGCATTAGTAGTCTGAAATGTAGAATATGACCAACGCTATCTACTGGGTTTATTAGAATGTACTTTGGATCAGTACGTCCAATGAACACTACCGAATTTGCAATCGAACCACGCGGAAACAAAGCATGTTTGTTAAACTTTTGACATTATCCTAGTTCTATCTAGGAGATCTACAGTTCTACTGGAAATTGAGTATGTTATCCTTTATGAAAGTGACTTAATGAATACATCTTCTATACATTCGAATAGTTCTGAAAAAATATGTTAAAACAAACGTCATTTCTACATTACTATTGGATTTCTGGAAACGGAACTTTATAAACTTTATAACAGCAAACATGTAAAATTTTTTCATCGGGTATTGGTCTTGTAATTATTATTTTACTCTCCTCAATTACACGTTTCCTAACAATTACGGAACTTACTTTAATACACAGTCATGGTCTGCTAATGTAAAGACTGTTACATCACTAGATATACGATCTTTTGTTATTTTTGTAAATATATTGTCAAGACAGGCTAATCTTCTACTTGGTTTGTCACTCGTATAGGACCTACCGTAGTCGGGTCAAGACTTCATTCAGGAACTAATATGTAAGCTATCCAAAAATATATGTTTTAGAATCAGCAACAATTTTTATACGGGCAGTTTGACTACAGACATAATTTTTAAGTACTCACCAACTGCTTCTATAAAAATTGTTGCGAAAGTACCGCAGGATTCTGAAATATGAATATTTGGATAGGGCATATACTAGTTCTTAAATGAAGTCTTGACCCGACAACGGTAGGTCCCATAGTTTTGGAGTTATGGGTTTTTGAAGTTCATTTTTGCATGTTTTCGGCAGCCGGTAACTTCGAAAGGAAGCATTTGTGCACCCAGGTTGGTCTATACTTTTTCGTCTTATCTTGGTGTCAGGAATCACCTCCTAAACGTTGTCGGTGTTGTTTTCAAATACCCTGTATATTGTAGCAATCACATTTAAAATTTAACAACGTAAGAATAGACAGTATTTCACACCAACCTGAAGAAAATTTCAGGACTTTTCTTGATCTCGTCAATTCTCAGAAACACAGTGAACTGAGAAAATGCTTCCCTGAAACCGCTTTCCATTCTTTAAAACTCACCTATGGTCAACATTTCGATTTTCCTAAGATTTGGGGTGAACTAGTAGCCGCCTATAGTATAGAGGGATTCATTGGAAAAAGTGTGTTAGGAACAGTTTCATTTTTGATGAGCACAGACCTTGCTGAAGATGGCTTTCCTAAACTATACAAACTGTGTCGCTTAATATAAAAGAAAATCCAGCTTCTAGTGCATGTGTGGATCTTTCTCTACGTTAAAAACTTATTCTAGGATCTTTCAAAGAGAGGAAAGGTTACCAAGATTGTCCTTCATTTCTATTGAACAAGATTTGCTACCTCGCTTGAAGAGAAATGCTTTGATTTCTACACAAAAGTTATCGAGGAGTTTTTAAAACAAGAAAGAAGAATGGAGTTGTAGTACAAGAAAACGGCTGAGCTCGATAAGTTTGATGTATTTTAATTTTACTTTATTTATTTTAATTTAATAATATTACATATTTATCATTGAAAATACTTTTTAAGTTTAATCTCTCTCTCTCTCTCTCTCTCTATATATATATATATATATATATAAAGTTTCGTTACTCCTCGACAGTCATGGTGCAATTTCTTGTGTATGTGTGGAGGGGAGGAAAGCGGAGGAGCAGAAACTTTTTTTTTTTTTTTTTTTTTTTTTTTTTTTTTTTTTTTTGTAAATAGAACATAATATTTTAAATGACTTGATCTACATTACAATATGGCACGTCGAGGGACGGACGATGCCAATGGGGAGGCGCCCGCCCCTTTCGCCTCTAGCGTCGTCACTGCTCCTTAATATACGGAATGAATCATATTAATGATGCATTTTTCTAATAATACTTTAGTGTTCGTCGATGACGAAGGGTTGCGTCTCATGACCATCTCCCCGGCCGGAAACCTCCGCACGCTAATGATATGATATATATATATATATATATATATATATAACTAACTCTATGGCCTATGGAACCCGGAGGTTCAATGCCGCGTTCACAAAAGCTCTCCACTGACTTCTATCCTTAGCTAACTGCATCCAGTTTCTACTTTGTATTCCAATCTCTGCGAGATCCATCTTAATATTGTCCTCCCATCTCCGCCTAGGTCTTCCTAATGGTCGTTTTCCGATTGGTCTTCCTGTCAAGACTTTGAAAGCGTTTCTACTTTCTTCCATTCTAGCTACATGACCCGACCACCTAAGCCTCCTAGACTTCACGACCCTAACAATGTTGGGTAAACCATATAAATTATGTAGCTCCTCGTTATGAAGTTTCCGCCATTCCCCATTCCCGTTCCTCTTGGGTCCGAATATTCGTCTCAGGATCTTGTTCTCAAATACTTTCAGTCTATGTTCTTCCCTCAGGGTAAGTGACCATGTTTCGCAGCCATACAAAACAACAGGCATGATTACCGTTTTGCATATTTTAAGCTTCAAATTTCTCGACAGAATTCGCGACAACAAGAGATTTTGAACCGAATAGTAACACGAATTCCCTGCTTTTAGTCGACATTTAATTTCTCCGTGAATATGATTTTCCTCTGTTAATATTGATCCTAGGTATTTGAAACTATCCACTTTATCAAAAGTATTATTAATATTTTAACGCATCCATAATTTGCTGTATTCCGGTCCCGACGCACTTCCATGTATTTAGTTTTATCTGCATTTACTTCTAAACCCATGTCCCTGCAAGCGTTTAATAAGATCTCTGCATTTCTTTCTATTGTTCTCCTATCATCGCCTATTAAATTTACGTCATCAGCATATGCCATAACCTGGTGAATACCGTTCAACTCTAGGCCCTGGTTGCTATCTTTTGGTGCAACTTTTTTTTTTTTTTTTTTTTTTTACACATTTTATTCACAGTGAATTATGTATCGTTCCTAAGGTTGGCAGACGCACAGTGGTCGGAAGCTGGAAAAAAGTGGTCAATAATCGATTTTGTCAACTTCGCCGTCTATGAAATCGGCATTGATATTTGATTGTAAGTATCTCTCCTGCTTCCGAACTCGGAGTTTCAGGACATAGGAATATTTTCGCTGTTCACAAAATACATGTAAACATGAACAAATAAAAATGCCGAAAAATCAGTTAAAAATGAAGCAAACAATACGATATGTTTTAACCATTTATATCGTTTCTGAGGTCGATGAAAGCGGTTGAATAGTACATTGGACTCAAATACTGTGTGTTAAGTGAAGAGTTTTATTTGTTACCCATTGTCATATCATTTATATGATAGCTTTGTTAGTGTTGCCGAAAAGTTACATATACGCTAATGTTAGCAGCTCTGCAGTCTAAGCTTATCCTTACTTATCTGCAAAATAAGGTTTATTAAGTTGACTATGAGGAGTACAAGGGTTGAGCATTTGAAATAGCTGCAGTCAAGTGCAGCTGAAGGACTCAGCCTTATCTAACTAGAAATGCGTGATGAAGCATAAAAAGCATAACAGCTATTTACACATATGGTTGATACCTTTAACATGGTTGTGGTTGTCTAAGGGTCCAGAAGAAATCAATTTTAAAAGCATAATAAAGCATAATTTTAGAAAATAAAGCATAAAGCATAATTTAAAACATATAGCACAATTCTTGGAAAATTCTATTAGAATAATTCCTGGAAAAGTCTGCTTAACTGCAAGTTTAATATACTGTATTAATATTTTTTTAAAACCAACATTTACAGTACAAAACCACTGAGGACATAACAATGCAACAATGAAAAGCTTATTTTTGTTTGTACAAACTTTTCGATGTAATCCTTTGATGTGGAGAAAAGAAAAAAGGCAAAATGAAAATGAAACTTCCCGCCAACAATGAATAGTATACAAGAACTCCACACTATATTGTTATGTGTACCTCTTGAACTCGAGTACTTTTTGGTGACATCTTTTACTTTCCCTTTATGTATATATGCACCTCTAAGGTGCCCACAAGTGGTAAAAATACTGACTCGAGTAAAGCATATCTCTTTACAGTGCCTTATGTACAAGGTTCATTAAATACGAATGAAAGAAACTGGTTGCATAAAATATCAGTAAATAGATTAAGATATTTAGAATATTTAATGTATAGTAAATATTATACATTATACACGATTAATGTAAAACAATGATTGAAATTAATAAAGCATAATTTGGAGAAAAAAATAAAGCATAATTAAACAAAAAATAAAGCATAATGTGGGTTGCTCTAGTGATGAGTAATGTTATTGTGATCGCAATCGAGACCCGCTATCTGAACCTCATAAAGGGAAAAGACATATTGTCTTGTACGTAATTTGGAGTAATTTGGATTGTCCTTCGTCCCTGAATCAAAGTTGTAGTTAAAGCTTCATACATATTGCAGTGGTAAACTATCAGTCATGAGGAGCTACTGTATATTACACGTCAGTGTAGTAGTATATAAGAAGATTCTATACTGAATCTTTTACCGAAACAACGTAATTCTGAACTAAATTACATTCCAGTAAGTATTAGTGTTTCTTCCAAGATGGTGCGAGTGCAAAACCGCAAACTTTAATTTTGTATCCTAAGGCCAAACACACATTTGTTTTACACCGTCTTTTTATTAGCTGCACATACAATTAGACGGAGAGCACTTTGAACCTGTAACCGCTTCTTGGATGCATATTAACATCTGTCATAACTTCGTACTGGCTAGTGATGTCCAATTCGCATGCGGTGTCAACATGTTATGTTTTCAATTTATAAACTGTATGTATGATTCATGATAGTGGATTTCAAGATGGCGGCTTTCATTGTTATGCATCCTTCCCAATTTCTCCTCACCTTTATTACTCCCCTACATTGTTCATTTGGTTATATTTTACAGTATTTGACATTTATGCGAGAGGATTCCACACATTTGGACCACCATGTATATATAACTGCACGTATTGTAGCAGGGGTTCTTCAAATCACTTTCGCAGTAGTTGCAATCGATTTATAAAGGACAAATACGTATAGAACGATAAGCACACGTCCGTCAACTTCCATTGTTTCGTAATAAACAATTTTTGTCCGTTTTTTCTAAGTTTCCGACCACTGTGAGACGTCCCGGTTTTCCATGAAGGAATTAACTGTCTCGTAAAAGGCTTTCGGGACGCCTGTTTGTCACCGTTTTGCTTCTTCAGGTTGAAAAAAAAAAAATTAAGTCTGCAAAACTAATTTGTATCACCTAAAAACGGAAGATTTTGAACATTTGTGTAGCCAATTAATTTTACTAAACAAGCAACAGGAAGTTTAAATTTACATGCATTCTTTCGTCTTATGGGTTGTTTAGCTTCCAGAGGGGAAAAAAAGGCTTTTAAAAAATATACAAGAGGGGGTATATGTTATGTAACTAATTTCTTGAATATCGTTTTCAATAGAAAAGAACGCATTTTCCCCTGTGACTGGGGCTTTAACTACGAGTTATTTTATACTTGAATCGGTAGCGCAGAACTATTTCATTACTGGAACTTTAATCAACAATGGCGATACCGCTCTCACGGTCAGTTGCTGCATGTTAACCACATTTAAACTATTTCGTCCTGTTTGCCGTCTTCTTAATCACAATTTCTTTTGAGAACTGAGGTGTCTTTAATGTATTTCCCCATATGTGGATAAATATTTCTAAAATTGCTGTGCACGCATTCAGTAATTTTCAGACTAAAATTTCGTAATAACTTACTCTAGCACAAGAATTGGCAGTTAAACACCTAAAGGTATGTTTTGTTTAATTTTGATACTGGATTTGGTTTTCTGTCAAACTTTTGGAGAGCCTGTGTAAGTGTTTCAAGAAATTTAGTTTTTGTTTATCGTTCTGAATTTAGCGTAAATGATTTTTTTGGAGCTAAATGCTAAATTTGTATTTCTTTTAGAGTAGTGTTTCTGACTCAGGTGATGACGCAACAAAGAAAAAAAGTATCTTTTCAATCATAAATGGGAGGGTGTGTCGTAATTGGAGCAAATATTTAGGACCTGCTAAATACAACAAATCGGAATTCTGAGTAAGAGACGCCAGGCAGCTCTTCTTACATTATATTTTCATATTCTTTATACATCCCATGTAGGGCATCATTTCTGATAACTATAGAATGAACTGGAAAATTGTGAGTAGTAACCTGGAAAAGACAGGTAATTAATTGACTCTGATCAAATGACTAGGAAACCTGACCTTATATATAGTCTGAGATTGATGTCCCGGTTTTTCGATCACAAAATCTGGCAATCCTGATTGTTCCCACACCTTTAATAGCTACTATGTTCAAATTATGGAAAGATTCGATCACATGTATCATGGCAACAATTATCTTCCTACCGTGCATAGTTGCTGAGTTATACAAATTTTAGCTTACCCATCACCGTTTAATATGTAGATTAGATACGTGAAAGTGTCCCGTCATACTGGAAATTGCCTGCGGATGCCAAGGTGCACCCGGACATTCCATTTCATAATAAACAAAACAAAGAAAATAAAAAATTTATAGCACATGTTACGGTTTAGTAAATTTTTACTATTGCTTTCTTCTGGACTGAATATCGGGGCAACTTTGATAAAACTAATTTAAGGGAAATGGTTTTCATAATATATGATTACTAGTTGTTTTAACCCTTCCCGACAAAGGAACAGTCTTCCAAATAATAATAATAATAATAATAATAATAATAATAATAATAATAATAATAATAAAGAAAAAATTGAATCACCACTGCATTTTCGTATAAAGCATGCGTCTTGTTTTCTCAATCAACTTACCTAAGTGAGTAAACTACTTTAAGTAAAATACATTGGTGAATCAGTTAGCAGTTCTTGTTTCACAGGTCCTATTTTTTCCTGTAATCTGGTAACGATTTTCCATCTTTCATCTTCAGTTGGTATTTGCAGCAAATTCAAAGGTGTTCTGCAGTATAAAAGAACGGTAGTTAAAGTTAGTTCAAACTGAACCCTTGTTATATTTTCTGAAATGTTTGACATTTAATTATGTTGACATATTTTAGGTATAAATAAATAGGAGCTACTACGTCACCCTAGAATTATTATATCAAAATTCGTTTTGTTTCCTGTTAATACTGGGAAATTGAGTCACTTTGTTATTTTTATTGACTTTCAATTAAACTATTTCTCATTTTAGTAACTAGAACATAATGATTGTTACCCCATATTAGTAACTTACGAGAAGGGCCTTAACATGTTCCACCCACTGGTTGTAGTACAACGAACAAATGGGCGGCGAAGTCTAAACTTTTTTCTTTTGTGAAAGAACTAATCATTACTAGCTCCTTCACGAAACTTCACTACGCATTCATTTGCAGTACTACGTACGCCAGATATGCAGCTATTTAAATGTCGTTGTAGTATTACCACCTGTGGGCGTAACGTGTAAAATGTAGATATCACATTCCTACTGTAACCCACACACCTTAATCCCTTCCAGGAAAGATGATTTTGACCTTCCTTTGAGAATAGAAGAAACATTAGTATTAGAACTAACCTTTAAATGAGAATATACTGTCATGAAATACTTCGAGAAAACAGTAACGAATATAATATTACAATAAAAAAAGTGAATTTGAAGAATAGGAAGTCAGTAGTACTACCCGCCAAACTGACGTTTTTAGGAACTAAATTTCAGATAATTTTGGCCAAAACTAGTTGAATCTGATGATTTTTACTTTTTCCATATTTCTAGTGAAAAAGTGACAGGGTTTATGAATTTTTTCTCAATGCATCGCGCAGACACTGTGTTTAATGTAATACACAGCGTAAGAAGAATGTACTTACACTTGAACTGTGATAATTAGTATTTACAGTTACAGTAATTAGTTTTTTTTTTAACTACAAGTTTACTTTGTATTTTCATTACATCTTTGCCTTGTACTATGATTATTATTTTATAATGCCTTGTACGTACAGGCATTATAAAATATCTGGATATATTCTATTCTGTGTTTTGTCACTCCTAATTTACATCTTATATGTTGCTGATATACCACAACTTCAACCACTAATATATTCTCTACAATTTGCTGATGACACTGTGTACGTAGTATTATGTTCCTCAGTGGATCGTATTAACGCTAAACAGCAACCGGCAATCGATAAACTTGTTAGTTGGTGTCTCAAACAGAAACTGAAATTAAATGCAACAAAATCTGAAATGACATTATTTGGACTCAAACGAAACAAATATTGTCCAACTTGAAATCCTGAGCGTTTACATCTCACACTGTTAAGTTCCCCATCAACCTTACAAAATAGTGTGAAGTATTTTGGTGTTACCTTTGACAAACATCTCACCTCTCTAACCTCGAAGCTAATATTCGCCATCGAATCAATTTGTTGCGTACCTCAATTCGAGACTGATACTTTATACTTACAAGGATTTTGTACGACCTGCTCTAACGCATGGAAATATCCTCTGGTTGTCAGCTTCATTAAAGTTTTATAACAAATGACAAGTTCTGAAACGTCATGCTTTAAGTTTTGCATGCTCTCTGCCACCTAGCACTTCAATACAATAAGTCTACCGCCGCACCGATATACCGACATTTCTCCCATATCTCTACCCTTCGCTCTCGTTACATTCATCGCCGTATCAGAGACTCTCATCCAAATCTCCATGAACTTCTCGAGCAGATTACAGCCTTACCACGTTACGCTTATTCGCCAGTTGACCATCTTGCAATTCATGAACGCAAACAGGCCACAGATTTCGATAACCCTCATCGTTGTATTTATAGTCATCATTCATACATCTATAGAGCATGATCTCATTACTGCACTGCTTCATTTTCACTAACAGGGCTTCAAGTGTCTAGACCTACTCTGAATAGCTCCAATAACAACCTTGTTTAAACTAACACATCTTCTTGTGTTTTGTTCATTGCACTTCACTTCATCATTTGCATCATATGCGCTCTCAAAACGTTATTATGTCTGAATAACAAGCATGAGTGAATAAATAAATATAATAAATCCTGGACCCATCTCAAATTCCTTATTTACTATGAATTCGATGCCACTGGCCCAAGAGAAGGCGTTATCTTTTGCGGCCCGCCCATCTTAGGATGGGAATGAATCTGTGTTTTTTTAAAAAAAGGCAGACGATGCTTCACTACCATGGTACTAGCATGCAACATAAAAAGCAGAATCAGTACCACCTATGAAAATGGTCAAGGGTAACCAAACCAACAGGTTAAAAGAAGCTGCGGAACACCTCTTCGTATCAATATGCGTTGGAACTGGGCACTCTTATACCTTCACTGGCTGCTCTGGCTAGAGAAACTTCCTAATCCTCTCCGTCTGCTATGAGCTAGAGTAGTCCTTATATCTTCTTCGGTTGCTGTGGGTCAGAAAACCACTTCACCCTCTCTGCCTGCTGTGGGCCAGAGAACTACTTCACCCTCACTAGCTAATCCTCATGCCTTTTCGGGTACTGTAGGCTGAGAGTCCTTCTCCCGGCTGCTGTGGGCCAGGACATCCTTCCCTGCTTAACTTAGTCTCTCAGAGTCATTTTAATCCCACATCAATTATTAGAAGATAATCAAATTATCTTATTGATAACGCTTTTAAGACACTGTAAAAGATGTATAAACTTCTAATATATTTTACAATAAACAAGGTGAGGAAAATTAAATCCATGTTTCGTTGACTACCGCACAGAAAATATTGCTATTATTAATCCATTTATGGTTTAAAAGAATATCTTAAGTACATTACATTTTTCTCTTGATTCATCAAGTATACAAATATTCTTAATTAAATTACCTTTTTACTTTCTTGAGAAACATACCTGAGATATTCTAATTTACTTTTCACTTTTGTTTTATTTGAAATATAACTTTTCAAAATAAATGGATACCTTTACTAATAAAATTATGAATCACAATACTTGAATACAGATAATTTGCAATAAATTACGATAACTTAAAGGAACTGAAACGGAAATTATTATTACTATAAATATATAATTACTTTTTAAGCCCGAAATTTAATCTCTATAGAAGATATTACTGTTATTAATTTATATTATTTCAGACTAATATTAAATAACGAGAAAAAATTAATTAAATAATTTGTTTAATGGGTATATAATCTGTCTTCAGGTGCTGATCGTGTCATTTTTCTTCGACTACACGTAGTTTGATTTTTTAAAGTTTGATTACCGATATTTTACTTATTCTTCTGCAATTGCTCTATCCTTATTCAATATTGTGCATAGGGGATAACAACAATTATTGGTTAAGTTGTTAGTACGATGGACCACATGTTGAAGTACGATGGTATATACAATTGGATTCAAAGATAAAATTATTATTCACCAAGATAACTATTAATAATTAAGGTTCTATACTTTACCTGTCCTTGGACTGGAATTCTTTGACATAATCCGCTGCGCGAAATGCACTATGGTGTGCGTAGTACGTTGGTGCTGGATAGGAAACACTTTTAGTGCACCTCGAAAACATATGACACAAGTAGTACGTCAACAATTGTAACTCATTTTGCCCTATGTTTTCATCATTCCACACTACTCGATATCTCGTTGGTCTACTTGTACCCTGGAAAAGATATAAAAAGGATGCATTACTGTGTAATTAGGGCTACAGAACAGCATATCACAGCTGGCAACGACCAATTTCTATATCATAGGTACCTATTGTCATCTTTTTTTTACGGAGATAAGTACAATTATATAAAGGATAAATGTCTTGGTCATAAACCGTAGAAAATGAAATGTGATTATGCCTTCACAGAAGTTGAAGAAAATCAATTGTTTTGCGTCTCTTTAAAACCTGTGCCCATCGAGAAGACACTACAAGATTGATACAACTCATCTGCGATTTGCTGCCTCCTTGGTTCGATCCTAGGATAGATTAGCTTTCTAATGAAAAGCATTGAATACAATTTACTTTTCAAGATGAAATTTATTTGTTAGAAAATGTATTTTCTACTTTCGCATTATTGACACATTTGCGGCTCAAGAGCTTTCAGATAGGAGTTTCAGTTCCTTAAGACTATACATCTATTATCTTTTTCTTTATTATTACTACTAATCAATTATAATTATTAAAATATTTTCATCCCTCCAGTCTAGTTACTTTTAAAAATAAATCTAAGAAATAAAAATACTATAATAAAGGAACATTTATTGAGTTGAGAGATGTGAAACTCTGCGTTTCTTCGTGAATTGTTTTCCCAAGACGGTTACAGGAAGAATGGCGAAATTATTCACAGTGGCAGTGGTCAAGGTGTAGATGGATTTGAACCAAAAGATTATATTTACTCATGTTCTTAGGGAATGGAAGCCGAAACATTGTTTCATACACTCAGTACTACCATTCTGAAGGCATTACCGTGCCCTCCTAACCGAACAAAACCGATACGGTTTGAGCTACAGAAAACAAACTTGCACAGTATTTTTCTTTTACTTCTATTGCTAAGGACTCGCAACTTTGTACAATTACTTTATAAAATTTACCCTCTACACAAAAATAATTTTTGATGTAACTTTCGATTGCCTAAGAATAATTGATTGATTCTACATATGTAATAGATATGATTTGCAAAAGTCATCCAATTATATATATATATACTATGTGATCAAAAGTATCCGGACACCCCCCAAAGCATACGTTTTCCATATTAGGTGCATTGTGCTGCCACCTACTGCCAGGTACTTATTATCAACGACCTCAGTAGTCATTAGACATCGTGAGAAAGCAGAATGGGGCGCTCCGCGGAACTCACGGACTTCGAACGTGGTCAGGTGATTGGGTGTCACTTGTGTAAGAAGTCTGTACGCGAGGTTTCCACACTCCTAAACATCCGTAGGTCCACTGTGTCTGATGTAATAGTGAATTGGAAACGTGAAGGGACACGTACAGCACAAAAGCGTACAGGCCGACCTCGTCTGTTGACTGACAGAGACCGCCGACAGTTGAAGAGGGACATAAAGTGTAATAGGTAGACATCTATCCAGACCATCACACAGGAATTCCAAACTGCATCAGGATCCACTCCAAGTACTATGACAGATAGGCGTGAGGTGAGAAAACTTGGATTTCATGGTCGAGCGACTGCTGATAAGCCACACATCACGCAGGTAAATGCTAAACAACGCCTCGCTTGGTGTAAGAAGCGTAAACATTGGACGATTGAACAGTGGAAAAACGTTGTGTGGAGTCAAGGTTACTAGAGAACAGGTTGCCTCGAAACATTTCGGTTTTCGTTCGGAGGGAGTCGGTGAAGATCGTAATACGTCACCCGTAGACCAAACGCTTTGAAGACACTTGAGAACTCTACGATCATCCTACAGTTTTAAATGCACTAAATAGAATTAGAATAATTATTTTAGGCAATAATCCTGGCGTACTGAAAATTAACAAAAACACAAATACTGCTGAAAATGAAGAATTTATTTGAAGCAAATTTCTTTAAAAATGTGTTGTTGTATGTACTGATGAAATGCTGAAGACAATGACCGAAGACAAAGATGTTCTTAAGTCAAGTGTGCTACATTGAGACACAATCCGCAATGGAAGATGGACTGGCGTATATAGTACGTTGGCTTGCAATAATAATAATAATAATAATAATAATAATAATAATAATAATAATAATAATAATAATAATAATAATAATAATAATAAAGAAAATGCAAATATACACCCTCATTTAAGTAATCAGTACAATAAAAATGTTCCCATTCATCATCGATTCAAAGCAGTGGTGTAGCCACGGGGGGCATCGGGGCCAGACCCCCAAATGATTTCCTGAACCACTGAAATGACCAGCTTTTAAAACATCATCGTCAGATTACCTCGCTTCAGTCATTTAAAAATAACAAAGTACATATAATTAATAATCGGTAAATTATTTACCGATCCTTACCGAAAAATAGAATGGTATCTCTTCCGTGTAAGGAATGACCAAATGCAGAGCTTGCTGCCACATTTGCTACAATCGATTGATCTAGTGCTTCTGTGCGGATCATGTCCAATATGAAGCATGAAAATATTTTATAGGCCTATTTTAAAATAATTGTCGATCTATGCTAATACGAGAATTTGTATAATGTTTTTAGTCAAGAGTAATAAAGAACTATTTTTGTCAGGAAATCTTGAAATTAAGCGAAATTTCAAAGAAAATTACTCTTATGTAGATAGGTTCTGTGTAAATGGGCTTAAATTGTAATAGTTATGCATAAAGGCATAATTTGGTCCGGAGCTGTAGTTCTTGGTTAAGCATAATAAAAACTACTTGGTACATAATATTTATGGAGAAAAAGCAAAAACCAAGGGTTTAAAAAAAGTGTTTTTAGTTTCCCGGACGGAAACAAAAAAATTCCGGCTTTTTCAGGCCTCAAAACCACTAATTGTAACACTTTTTTTTTTTTTGGCTTTGTAAATTGTAGCTGTCTTTCCCCCCCCCAAAAAAAAATGACGGGCCCCTCCTAGATGAGCCTGCTGGCTACACCCCTGATTCCTAGCTTGTCTCATGGCCATCTCACACAGCCCACTGAAAAGTGCTTTCGTGTGTAAAAGATATGCAAGAACAGTTTTCATTTTACCATGGAAGAACAGTGCGTAGGGGAAAATATACCATGAAATGTCTAAAGAGGATTATTTGTGGGAGTAATGCTAATGTGAATTCTGAAATAGTGACTACATTTGTGCGAATGAGAACATATTCCAGAATTAAGTTTTTGAATAGTTTGGTAAAACAGAAAAGTGTTAAGGTTTCTGTAAAAAGAGAAGGAAGCTCTCGGGGCAAACGGGAGAAAAAGCTCAGGAAACTTGTCCAGTGAGGTAAGGTTTCTAACGATAGAATATTATCGTAAAACAATTATTATTATAAATTCTGTTCTCAATCATTATTCTATGTAGTAAATTACAGACACTTAAGTTTGATTCTGCATACAAGCAAAAAAAGGATTTTACTATGTAACGTTAATTCAGCATAGGACTACTCACGCAAAGACCCTCTTCCTTATTCTTAAGTGGGAAGAAAAGCAGACGACAAATTTTTGCGTGCTTCACGGGTCTATAAGTGACGTCATTCCGGAACAGCCTATGACCGTGCAGCATGGTTAAGAGGCAACCTGTTCTCTAGTAACCTTGGTGTGGAGTGACGAATCACGGTACACAATGTGGCGATCCGATAGCAGGGTGTGGGTATGGCGAATGCCCGGTGAACGTCATCTGTCAGCGTGTGTAGTGCCAACATTAAAATTCGTAAGTGGTAATTAATATTACGATGATCTTTGCATGTGACAGTGATGACTGATTTGGGTCTACAGCCCCATTCGAAAAATCATATTAAAAATTCACCATAAATATCCTTAGCAGAGACATACGGGAAGAATCTATTTTTTGGATCAATTAATGTGAAATCTGGTATTGCTGTAGTAAAAAAGATACGTCTTTTTAATATGGTAACGCACTGCCTTGGTGGGGCACAGGGAGCGAAGCGTAAGATAGTGGATGTTTCTAAAAATCTCAAATTTTACTCTGGAAATGCCAGTAACCTTCAGGTTAATCATAAATTTCACCGAATTAATATTACGATGATCTTTGCATGTGACAGTGACGACTGATTTGGGTCTACAGCCCCTTTCGAAAAATCACATTAAAAATTCACCATAAATATCCTTAGCAGATACATACGGGAAGAATCTATTTTTTGGATCAATTAATGTGAAATCTGGTATTGTTTTGTAGTAGGAGAGGTATGTACTTTTAATATGGGATGTTATTTTGGTAGCGCATCGCCTTAGGGAGACACAGGGATCGAAGCGTAGGATAGTGGATATTTATAAAAATGTCAAATTTTACTCCGGAAATGCCAGTGAGCGTCAGAGTAATGACAAATGCCAAAAAATTAGTATTCCGTCCTCGCATTTGCCAGTGATTCATATGGGCTACAGTCCCCTTCCAAAAAGCACATAAAAATTCACGATAAATATCCTTAGCAGGGACATAGCGGAAGAAGATATTTTTTATATCACTTAATGTGGAATTTGGTGTCGTTGTAGTAAAAAGGTATGGGTTTTGACATCTGGAATGCTAGTTTGGTACCGCACCGCCTTAGGAGGGCACAGAGGGCGTAGCATAAACATTTGGGTCTTGAAAAAATTTCCAAATGTTATTCTGGAAATGAGAGTTAGAGTGGATGTATGATAGTGGATGTTTATTAAATTTCAAATTTTACTCTGAAAATGCCAGTGAGCGTCAAATTAATCACCAATGTTTCAGATAATATTCCGAATGCTCCTTATATGTGCTAGTGATTGACGGGGCTACAGCCCCCTTCCAAAAATCACCATACATATCTTTAGCTGGGAGATACTGGAAGAAGTTTTTTTTTTTTTTTTTTTTTTTTTTTTTTTTTTTTTTTTTGCCAATTAATGTGAAATGTAGTGAAACGGTATGAGTATTTCAAACCCCTGTTATATTGGTAACAGGGGACATAGAGCGCGGAGGATAATTTGGTGAATTTGGAAGGCACAAGTGGCGGAGCGATAACAATTCAGAATTTTATTTTGGGAGTGCCAATGCCAATGAGCGTAAAATTAATCGCAAGACGTACAGAATTAATGCGTCGATGCTATTTGAATATACAAGTGACTGATATGGGGCCAAAGCCAACTTTGAAAAGAACAATAGAAATCATGATGAATGTCCTTACCCAAGGATTTACTGGCAGAAAATATATATTTTTCATAATTAATGTGAAATTAAACATTATTATTGAAAAATGTTTGTTTAGAAAAAAAAGCTGAAGCGAAAATAGGATAATATTCATGTGTGGATTTATTTTAGGGACGTGAACTCAGAATTTCGTTGGTGTAATTGGAGTTTCAATGTGATATGTGGGAAGCAATTTTCTCTAATTATTTATAAGAATTTTGCTGTAAAATAGCGGTTTTAGTTAGAAAATACTATAACATTCCTCTGCTCGTTGCTCCCATTGCATCTCTGATGGTACATGAAACTTCTTCGCAAATGCACATTACATAGCACATGAATCTAGGAGGTAGACTGGCTTAATTATTTGTGAATTGCTTGTCATTTCCACTACATTTTACTTCAAAATTAGGTCAAATTTAGATCGCTTAAATTTAGGTCAAAGTAATAAATTACGGTTTTTGCAAGATAGAGCACAACCACATTCCTCAAATAGGACTACAAATCTTTAGAGAGGAAATTTGGGAACGACTTATTTCTATGGAGTGAAGTGTCGAATGGCCCCAAGAAGTCAAAATCTTACACCATGCGATAATATTTAGAATTTTTATAGAAATCCATTAACTTATGCTTTACCCCCTGTGCTCTCTAAGACGGTTCATTACCAAAATAATATTCCATATTTAAAAAAAAAAAAAAAAAAAAAAAAAAAAAAAAAAACCTTCTTACTACGATAGCTCCAAATTTCACATTACTTGATTTTTTAAAATAAAGCTTCTTCCGGTATGTCCATTCTAAGGATATTTATCATGAATTTTTATGTGAATTCTGGAAGGCGGCTGTAGCCCCCATACTACTCACTGGCACATTGAAGGAACATCGGAATATTAATTCTGATACATTTGTCATTAATCTGACTATCACTGACAATTACAGAACAAAATTTGGATTTTTTTAATAAATATCCATCACCTTATGCTTCATCCCCTATGCCCTCCCTAACGCGGTGCGTTAGAAAAATAACACGCATATTAAAAAAAGACATACCTTTTTACTCCGATAACACCAAATTTCACATTAATTGATCAAAAAAATAGATTCTTCCGGTATGTCCATGCTAAGGATATTTATGGTGAATTTTTAATGTGATTTTTTGAAAGGGGTTTGTAGCCCCATATCAGTTACTGGCACATGCAAAGATCATCGTAATCTTAATTCGGTGAAATATTTGATTAATCTGAAGGTCACTGGCATTTCCAGAGTAAAATTTGACATTTTTATAAATACCCACTATCTTACGCTTCGTCCGCTATGCCCCACTAAGGAGGTGCGTTACAAAAATAACATCTATATATTAAAATACTAGGTTTATATGTTTGTCTTCAATCCTTTCGACAATGAGATCTCGAAAACTACAAGTGCTAGAAACATGCCATTTTCACTGGTCGATTCCAAATTTTGTGTAGATTGTCCAGTCCTTATTGAAATTTTCAAAAACTGTGTCTTTATTGTTCTATTCAACATTCTAGGGGCCTTTTTGAGCCCGTAAGACTAACATTATTGCAGGCCGAAACTACGGTGTTATTGCAGGTTTCAAATGATAAACGACATGGCCTTGAGTTGGTTTCACACGGCGTCGAATTGGCATTGAGCAGTGTTGACAGTTCGCGACAAGCAGTTCTGCACGCTGTCTTCTCGCGCTATTGCGAATCTTGACAATATCAGAGGCGCTACTTAGAAATATTGCATTAGCACATTAACTGCTCACTTTAGGAAGTAGTGAAAAGAATTACGAACACATGCGTGAAAACTACATCTTTCTATGTCAACTGGTTGTCATGATACACGCTTTGAAAGGTTTCCTTATAAAACAATTAGTAAAACGAGCGATGAGTCCTGCGTCTAATTTCCAGTGGATTTTTCTTCAATTTGGAAATAGGACTCAACTTCTATTACAGGATAATCAGGGGTGTAATCAGCAGGTTGTTCTAGGGGAACATTACTTTCAAGGGGAGGCAAGTTTTTCACATATTAAAAGCAGAACAAATGACCTCTTTCACAACATGAAAGCATTTTAACCCACCATATATACATATAATGCTACCTTATCAAAAGACAGATCTTGACAGTACTGAAGTTCAAAACCGGATTGTAAAAGATGAATCAATAAGCTATTCATAAGAAAACAAATGCTGTTTATGGCAATCTGTTTATCTGACTTTGTGTTTATGTGGGTTAAAATAGTAAAGGAAAAAACTTGAAAAAAAATATCAACTCAGATATTATTATGCAATAATATAGAGAGTTCAAACGGTGTGCACCCAGAAAGGGAAATGAGAATGTAAAGCACATGATTAATTTTAGCTGTTTTAATTAGATACAGAAACCGTACTGATGATGTTTTCTTTTTTTTAATTTTCATGTTTTATTATAAATGTTTCTCATTTACATTAACTATTAAATAAATTTATTAGACATATACCTTGTCGTCGCGAATTCTGTCGAGGAATTTGAAACTTAAAATATACAAAACGATAATCACGCCTGTAGTTCTGTATGGCTGCGAAACATGGTCACTTACTCTGAGGGAAGAACATAGACTGAAAGTATTTGAGAACAAGATCCTGAGACGAATATTCGGACCCAAGAGGAACGGGAATGGGGAATGGCGGAAACTTCATAACGAGGAACTACATAATTTATATGGTTTACCCAACATTGTTAGGGTCGTCAAGTCTAGGAGGCTTAGATGGGCGGGTCATGTAGCTAGAATGGAAGAAAGTAGAGACGCTTTCAAAGTCTTGACTGGAAGACCAATCGGAAAACGACCATTAGGAAGACCTAGGCGCAGATGGGAGGACAATATTAAGATGGATCTCGCAGAGATTGGAATACAGAGTAGAAACTGGATGCAGTTAGCTAAGGATAGAAGTCAGTGGAGAGCTTTTGTGAACGCGGCATTGAACCTCCGGGTTCCATAGGCCATAGAGTTAGTTAGTTAAACATATACCAGACGAACCTTATTTCGGGGTTGGAAATAGTTTGGAAAGACAGGGCCCCCTTTTCCCGTGGCTACACCCCTGAGAATAGTAAGCAAGCGAATTAAATAATATCAACCCTCTCTGATTTATATTATATATATATATATATATATATATATATATATATATATATATATATATATATATATATATATATATATATATATATATGTGTGTGTGTGTGTAGCATCGTAAGAACAAAGTATGGGAAGTTCGTAGTATTGTTTGAAGTTCACTTCCAGATAGATTCTTCCTTATTCGACACAAAAAAAGAAGCAGTATGTTTTGTTTATTTTTCTTCCTTCACGTTTCACTACGTTACATACATGCAATCACTTATTCCCTCTTTTCCCCTCACGCAGGGATTCAAAAGCAGCAGGCGTCTGAATGGTGTCGTAAATTATCGTAACCCAAAACAAACTCGATCGTATGGACTTGCTTAAGAATTAGACGGATTGTTTTCCTGAGACATACAGTAAAGCCCAAGAGTGTTAATTGTTATAAAAATTGATAAGGAACAAAGGGCTAGTTGTGTAGGAACGCAACTTCTCTTCCAGCATAAACAGAATTCATCAGTATCTGAGTTGCTTTCTTTCGTGGTAGTTCGTTTGTTCTCCGAAAACTAGAATTGACAATGTCTTTAAGCAAATCGAAAATGAAATCTTCAAATTTAACGTCCCACGGTTATGCCGTTAGGCTAAAGGAGACGGTGATAATGAGAAATGAGTGAAATGAAGAAAGTGGGAGGGAACGGGAGAACCCCAAGGAAACCCACGAGTACGGTGTTTGTCCACCACAAAGTCCACACGGCGCGAGCTGGGATCGAACCAGGGACCCCAAACACCAGAGGTGAATACTCTACCACTGAGCCACCGCGCCTCCCTTTAAGCAAATCGAGTGCAAGTGCGGGTTTTTTAAAAAAAAGAAGTGCTTCGAAGTCAAGCTCGGAGAATTATCTTTTGTTTACAATTTGTTTAAGATATATTCATCACAAGAACTTTTAGGATTACAGTCAAAATTCTAGATTTTGCTAGAATAATATTGTTACATTGTGAATAATGTTGCAAATGTATGTGTCATAATCTCAGCTGGAGGAAGAGCGAGAAGGGAAAGGGGAGTCCGCAATCCGGCAACACCGCGCTGCATTGGTTACTTCCCGTGATGCTTTACATTTGAAACACACAGTAGGCAACCAGTAGAGAAGTTGCGTATGGCAGGTTGACGAACATTGCAGGCGCTTTGCTTAAATCTGAATGGCGAAACCTATTGCATGCTGGCTGCTATTCAAAGGCTTCAAGAGACGCAATGAGGCGTATTCGGACGGATATGGATTTATTAGAAAAATATTTCTACTTGTTATCGTGTTACTTCTACAAATTTGCTACGAACTTACTCCAATATCTAGGCTATACATAGCAATTCACTTCCTTTGTGAGTCTCCTATCCTTTACATATGTGAGTAAGGAGACATGCGCAGTGGGAAGGAGATTCATGGTCATAACAGAACGATGCGCTGAGCAGACAGCGCAGGTTCAGCTAGTCCCATATTAAAAAGACGTACCTTTTTACTACAATGAAACTAAATTTTACATTAATTGATCCAAGAAAATAGTTCCTTGCAGTATGTGCCTGCTAAGGATATTTATGGTGATTTTTAATGTGATTTTTCGAAGGGGGCTGTAGCCCCATATCAGTCACTGGCACATGCAAGGAGCATCGGAATATTAATTCTGTGACATTTGTGATTAGTCTGACGCTTACAGATGTTTTCAAAATAAAATTTTGGATTTTTGTAATTTTCCATCCATCACCTTTTTGCGCCCCTTGCCCCCCAAAGGGGAGCCTTATCCAAATTTATGTTTGAGATGACTGCACTAGCATTGCGGATGAGTGTTATTGCATTTTGTAACAAATAATACTCATTTGCCCAAAATCCTTAGCAACAATTATTCGAGAAAACTGCTTCCAAAATTTAACATTCAATTCCCCCTGGGTCAATCCATGCAAAGTGATTGAGAAAAAAGAAAAATTGCCGCTCGAAATTTTCAAAAAGATCTAATTTTTTCATGAATGTTTATCCTATATCAGGGTACTTCAAAACCACAATTAATTATTTTTTTACAACATCCCATGACGTCACAGGGGCTGGCGCTATTTTGCGTTTTTTCGATTTTAGGCATTTACGTTATTTTGAATATCTCACCATGTATTTGTCCTAACTAACTGAAAATTGTTGGACATTTCCAACTGTGGTGAAATCACGGCCTACAGTAGCAACATTTTTGGACATTGAAAACATGTTTGGGAAGAGGAAACAACTGACGTAGAGGTCTGAATTTGTGTGTGCATGTAGTCCGGGGTCATAAGTTAATATACAAAAAATTACAGACCTGTAGCTGCTCCCAAAGGCCTGAAAAAAATCGTAAAGTTGGGGATTATGCCAATTTAGCATATTTCACTGTCCAATATCTCCAATGGGTCTGGATAAAAGAATCTGATATTTTGGGAGTAGTTAGTCCCTTAGTATATCATAACACACAACAAAGAGCGTTTTGTGTTTTTGAGCAGAAGGAAGTCAAAGTATTAAGTAATGACGTCATATTCTAGGAGGTGTTTTGTTCATAAAATCTACTTGAAATTTGTTGCTGTGAAGTAAAATAGTGTTGCTGTGAAATAAAATAGTGTTGCTGTGAAATAAAATAGTGTTGCTGTGAAGCTCTAGTTGTAACCAGACCCACAGCAGTACTGGTGAAGAATGTCACTATCGGCAGAAGGCAAGGAAAGTCCAAATGCACTTTTGACAAAAAAAAAAAAAAAAAAAAAAAAAAAAAAGTCCGTAAGTATTCCTTGCTCTTGCCCGTAAGTATTCCTTGCAAAAAAGTCCGTAAGATTCTATTAAGTATTGATTGCTACGTTCTCAAGTCAGTGAACTTACTCGCTACAAACACTGACAAATTTCCAGTAGATTTTATGAACAAAACCACTCCTAGAGTTTGACCTCTGTCTGCTCAGAAACACAAAACGCGCTTTGTTGTGTGTTATGGTATACTAAAGGATTAACTATTCCCAAAATTTCAGTTATTTTAAATCCAGACCCATTGGAGATACTAGACAGTGAAATATGCTAAATTGGCATAACTCCCCAACTTTACAATTTTTTTCAGGCCTTTGGGAGCAACTACAGGTCTGTAAATTTTTGTGTATAAACTTATGACCCCGGACTACATGCACTCCCAAATTTAGACCTCTACATAAGTTGTTTCCTCTTCCCAAACATGTCTTCAATGTCCAAAAAAATTTTATGAACAAAACCCCTCCCAGAGTATTACATCACTTAGTACTTTGACTCCCTTCTGCTCAAAAACACATAACGTACTTTGTTGTGTGTTATAGTATACTAAAAGACTAACTATTCCCAAAATTTCAGATTTTTCTATCCAGGCCCATTGGAGATATTGGACAGTGAAATATGCTAAATTGGCATAATTCTCCAACTTTACGTCTTTTTCAGGTCTTTGGGAGCAACTACAGGTCTGTAAATTTTTATGTATTAACTTATGACCCCGGACTACATGCACACACAAATTCAGACCTCTACATCAGTTGTTTCCTCTTCCCAAACATGTTTTCAATGTCCAAAAATGTTGCTACTGCAGACCCTGATTTCACCCCTTCAAGTGATTTTAGTCAAAAATTTGAAGAGATCTAAGTTTTAGCTCTGCACGAGTTAGAGACATCTAGCAATTTTCAATTTATTAGGACAAATACATGCTGAGATATTCGAAACATTGTAAACGCCTAAAATCGAAAAAAACGCAAAATGGCGCCAGCCTCTGTGTCGCCATGGGATGTTGTAAAAAATAATTAATTGTGGTTTTGAAGTACCCTGATATAGGATAAACATTCATGAAGAAATTCGATTTTTTGGAGATGGTCGAGCGGTACATGCTTGATCACTTAGAATGGATTGACTCCTCTAAGAAAAATGAACTTTTGTGTTTACGCCCCCAGAAGAGGGGTTAAACAGAGATTTGTCTTATTTAGTTTTGAAATTTGAAAAATTCAGACATTTTTCAATAAGAATGCCAAATTTCACATTAATAGTGTGAAAACATCATTATCTTCCAGTGCTCTAGAAAATTACACGAATTATGGAACAGTCTGTATATAGTTAGATAACCGACACATTTATAGTAGGTAATAATACGAAGTCCCAGTAAGTAAACTTCCTCGAGATCTTGTTTCGTCCTTCCGAATTTTTCGCAAACGCCATTTCGTCTTGCAAACATCACGAAGTTTTGAAATGCAAAGATGTTTTGATTAGCTAGTGGTTCGTCTTATGCAGAATAGGCTACCGCTGCCTGCCGATTCCTATCTATAACACAATAACTAAAATCATTTATATTTGCCCAGATGAACTTTGATATGAATATCTTCTCGACTTTCATTTGTTTTTATTGTAATTTCTATGTAGCCAGTTGGTAATTCTTGTCATTCTGAAACAATTAATCTATTTATGTTTTTTCCAACTCTGTGTACTACGTAAAAGAAAATTTACGCTATCGTCATCATTTAATGGACTCGTATCACAAAGAATACTGTTAATTATTATAGGACTCATTTCATCGCAAAGTTCGTAGCTCACATAGAAAATGCAGTGATATGCGCTAGCCCAGTTTGTATCACATTCAACAGTTTTGTAATATGGAACATATAAAGTAAGCTCAAATTTCGATAAACCAAATTTGAATTTGCTGTCATATTAAGGCTTTTGCCTGTTTTCGTAAGTAAAGTATTTCCCGCGCCATAGACATTTAGTACAATGTCGACAGTACTTTTTGAATAGTGAGCAATACAAACGTACAAATGTCGTTCCGTGCGCATCAAATAGCAGATGGCACATATCTCTACCCTATTTTATCACAAGTAACGAAGGAGCATTATGATTATAATGATTATTATAATAATTTTAACGATAATAATATTTTGCTTCTGAAATCTTCTTCGTCCGAATTATTAAAAAATAGCCAAAAGAACAACTTCAACTTTAAATCATGTTTGAATTTTACAATCTACAAACATTTCTTAAAAGATTCTACTTAATGATTATTTTAAAATTTAAATGATGTATACGGATTTAATTAAGATTTTATAATAGAAGCTAAACATTTGTTTCAAAATAATTTTCGTACATAAAATTTGAACAATTTAAATATTTACACTCAATATACATTAGTAATCCATTTCTTGTATAAGAATTTTTACGAAACGTATGCAGTAACATATACAGTATACAGCGAAACATATACAGTAACTAATGTTACGAAACAAATATAGTAGCTAATCTTTACAATAATAATACTATTGAAATATTTACTTATGTAATGAATAGTAATTAGGTATGACTTAATAAATATTAAGTAAGATTATAATCGGATGTGACACAATATTTTAAGAATTAGTGTCAGTATTTGACTTTAACCATAAACCATTTATGTTTAAATGTAGCATCACAGGATATATATATAAAGAGCCATACCAATAGACAGTAATTAAGTTTAAAGTACAAAAGCAAGTTTCAACATACATATGATAGGTAACTTAAAGTTCGAGTCAGTAGATAAATTCCTGTCAACATTATTTATACCCTTCTACTGACCTATCGGGAAGATTCCTTTTAACCAGCTCCTATAGCTCAGGTCAACTGATTCAAATTGGTAACAAATAACCTCTACATGTATTTTTGAGGTTTAGGAATATAATCTGAGACCATCGGAAATTCTATTTCTGATGACAAGTATGGTGCACTTGAATTAGTCTTACGCATGGGCAGATAATACATGTTTCCATTTAAATTCATTCATCTCTGCTAATCTCTTACCTTCCAATTTCTATATGTCTACGTCTATCAATGTTCGATTTCTTTTTCAGGAAATAAGTAGACAAAAACTGATCAAAAATATTCATAGTAATTTAATGTTCTGATATGACTAAAATATGTATTGTGTGTCATGTTATTTGTTTGCATTCACCTACAAAGTAGGTAGTTGTATACTTAAGTACTGTTTTAGTATATTTTGGAAATACTTGCAATTTTCACTAATCTTATTTGAAAGTTTAGTAAGCATCGACTGAGTCAAAAATATGTCTTTATAACTTTAATCATAGTAGACATTTTTATTTATATATTTAAATACTTTTATAGCTACTTTCCGAAGAAAGTCTGTGTACTTAGTAGTAAGAATCTTTATTTTATGTCTATAGTGTTTGTTTTGAAAATATTTAAATATAATATGTGTATATTTCGACATATTTGTTTTCAATTAATCTCACGTATTAATCCAATATTGCATTCGAAGGTCATAAACATTTCTATGTCATATGTATTTAGTATTACAAAGTTTTCTTATATGAGTATGTGAACTGTATCCTCTTGTTTTTCTTGTATTTTAATCTAAAATTTTCGTTTGGAATATCAACACTAAGTTTCGGTATTCTGTGTGTGTGTAATTGTAATTTTCGTAGCTACAATACATTTTGAAAAAGCCAAAGAGCAAAGCTGAGATGCCATAATAATCATAATTATAATAGTAATTTTAGTTTGATATTAAAATATGCAAAACAATTGTGCTGAAAGTTGGAATTTTACACTAATTTTTGGAAAAAAATGAAGTGAAATCTTTGAGTTTTACGTTCCACGGTTATGCCGGTTAGGCTAAAGGAGACAGCCAGCGATGATGGTCCTTTAGCCAGCGATGAGAAATGAATGAAATTGTAGAATGAAGAAAATGGGAGGAAACGGGAAAACCCCGAGGAAACCCACGCACACTGTGTTTGTAATTTTGGGAATAAATATATCTTTCTTTCAGTAATACTGAAATGACTCACGTCTATCTTCAGATTTTTACAGAGAATAATAAAAAATACTTTCCATGTTCAAGCAATCTTGGGAAAATTTTCACGCACATAGCTATATATATATATATATATATATATATATATATAAAGTGTCATTTTCTACACTCGTAATATTTTCGAGTAATGCACAGTGTCTTCAGCCGAAGCAAGAAAGTTAACCGACTAGCAATAAGAGAAGCTTAGCAATATGTCTATATACCTAGTAGCAGAACAACCAATCATGATTTATAATTAAGAAAAATAATAAGTATTTTCGATAGAAAATAATACTTTTTGAGTCCAACTCATATTTTCCAAGTGAAAAAACTTAAATTTTCTGTGTACCTCCCTTTCACTTCTAAGAAAATATGTGGTATCATTTTCAACAAGATTAAATTATCGATGGAACAAGAAAACCGTTCAAGGACATCAAGAAAATACCGTTAGACAATCAATTGGGTTATCGCTAGAATAATATGAAAATAGAATTACAAGATCTTCAATGGAATTTTTATGCAATTATACTTGAACTTTAATTGCCCTTAAAACTTAGTTATCCTTTTTTGGGAAGAACCACCATTTATTAAAACTGCAATTATTTTTCATTGTTGGAACGTTTCTCAAGTAGTTGTTTATTATTATTATTATTATTATTTAAAAAAAGTTTCGTCTGATGAAGATTTTAGCGTAAGTTTCTATTGAAGGATACAGTCTTTTAGAATGGAAGTTTTCTCAAGGACTGTATTCAATAGAACCAAATAATAATAATAATAATAATAATAATAATAATAATAATAATAATAATAATAATAATAATAATAATAATAATAATAATAAACAGTGTAGCCAGTTATCATACAGTGATGCAAACCATAATCTTTTTAGTAAGATCAAATTTTTGCTACTTTCTGCCTTTTGACATTTGACATTCAGAGTTCTTAAACTGTCTACCTTACACATGAACAGACTATTCAACTAACGAGCGCCATATATGAACTGCTTTATGGATAGTCTGTATATAAATTACATATAAACTGTGTTACTTTTACTTGTGGTTATTTTCCGATCCATTCCAGTCGGCAGTATCGCAGCCATTTAAGTCACTCTGACCATGCCTGCGACTAATGTCCAATTTGTCATGCCAATCACTATGATTTCCGGCAACTTGGCTACTTGAGAACTGCTACCTTCTCCTTGAACACCCTTCGTCTGGCTACTCCATTTAGAACAAATCGACAGGGGTGGTTCTCTGGTAGTAAACTATCGTGACAAGAAGGTATCACGTGTATTTAGCATCTCTACTAGGGATTTGAACTGATGCCTCTAACGTGATTGTCCAAAGAATGGAACAGGTGATAATCGGACGGTGCAATGCCCGAGGAGTATGGCGGATGCAATAGTGTTTCCCATCCAAGGCGTAGAATGGTGTCACGTGTCATCCTAGCCACGTGGGGCTTAGCGTTGTCCTGTAACAGGAGGACCCCTTTGTGATTCAGAAGTGCTGGCTTCAGAGTTTTGAGTTTTTCTTGAACACGGATAAAATGCTGATAGTCGCATTGCTGCTCTGACCAGCTGGTAGCAGTTCCCGATGCACGATGCCGCGAGCACTCCATCAAATACACAGGAGCATCTTCTTCTGGTACAGTGCTGGTTTCGACTGTTTTGGAACCGGTTCATGGAATGCTAACCAATGATGACGGCGCCGTGGAGCTTCATACACTACTCACTTCTCATCAGATATCAACACCCTATCCAGAAGTGACTCCTTCCTCACACGAGACAGCAAAGAAACACAGGTGTCTGCTCGTGTTGCCTTCTGGCCCGGAGTCACATCATGTGGGACTCATCGATCCAACTCGTAGTGCTTCCCAAGTTGATGGCGAAGCTGCCGGATGGTTTTTCTACTCACACTGAATTGTAGTCCCAGTTCCTCAAAAGTCTGACCACTGTTCGCCTCAATTGCTGCCTGAAGATCTTCATTTTGTACATGTATTGATCTTCCGACACGTGTGTGTCTTTGAATGTTTCTTCACCGTCCTTAAACTTGTTAAACCACCGCTGCACTGTCCGCGTAGTCACGACACCCTCACCAAAGGCTGGCATATCTTCCGCCCCGCTCAAGCGGCGTTTGACTCCAGTTTGAACTCGTACAGCATACACGTCCTTATGACGCTCTCTGGAGATTCCATGTTCACTTTATCCTTAGGCAAGTTCACGGTGTAACTGAACTGACACAACTAGGTAGTATGTTGGATATAGCCACACCAACTGACCTTCGCCTTGTATCTCCATTAGCATTCAACTCACGGTGTGAGGGCCAATTGAACACAGACCTCCACAAAAAGCGACAGAAGTTTCTTGGTTACAATAAACGAGATTGTGTGCAAGTATCTCCAAGCATGCTATTTACTGTCCACACATTAGAAGCTTATTTTGCTTTGTCCACACATGGCCTTCGTTTACAGCAATGCATTGTTGCAAGCATGTCTGAAAGTTGATGTATACATGCCTCTAAGCCCTTATCAAAGGATATGGCTTCGAAATGTATGGTCTTTTAAGAAGCCTAACGCAAAAATATCTGATACAATAAGTTCGGATGATAGTTCCAAGTACGTCACGGAAAACTGTCTTACTGCTTCATGCAATATTAGCTATTGTTGCATTATGCCGAAAGTAAAGGGCTTTGGAATCAGTACCAAGCCGTCATAACTGAGGTATTCTCATCATAGTCACATAACACTCTGAATCAATAGACAATACTTCTTCATTTTTATTTTCAAAGCAATATTGGCCTACAATTCCGAAAGAACGAACTCCAAAGTGGGCCGTCACCTTAGGAGAGTGCAACTGCTTTTTATGCAGATGTTTTAGATTCACTGCTGACTAGTACATGTTTTGAGTTTTTACAAAGATGAAGAATGAAAATGGACTTCGTACGTCATTAATAACTCACTAAGGATATCTACGTTTTCCCCTAGTAAGCGCTCATGGCAATACAGGAAACAATTTGTGCTTCTTATTTCTGGACTTCAACTATACTCTACTCTACTCTACATACATACATACATGCATACATGCATGCATATATACATATATACATACATACATACATACATATATACATACATACATACATACATACATACATACATACATACATACATATATACACACATACATTATCACCGACCCAAAGCTCATTTTTTTCAAATTTAAAAAACATTAAAAAAACAAACTTAATTTCAAACTTTTTAACCAACCCTCGTATATAAAACGAACAATCTTGAAGCTTTGTTCATCAGTTCGGTATTTTGTACATTTGTGTTGGTAGGCCTCACTTCGATTTTTACGGTCATGTATGGTCGAGGAACAAGGACTGTTTACGTGATAGTTACATGCTTGGTGAACGTCCCCTTGAGTCTAATTTTCAAAACAATCACTTTTCACCTACGCACTTTTATAACCAAAAGCTCATTAAACAATAATTCTGGTCCCGACGCTAAAAGCGAAAATCGGAATTTTCCCGGTTAACCATATACAAACTTTGGTTTGCTAAATAAAACTCTCAGTGCTACACACGCGCGCTTGCTTGTTACTTCAAAAAACACCCACCAAAGCGAGTGGGGTGCCGTTTTCAAAGAATAATACGCGCTCCCCTTGTATGGGTTGAGCTTCGCACGTTGAATCGCCGTTGGCATATGTAAAAATTAATTTTCAAAATTTATCAACAGTAATATTTTACGCAAACATAATCATTCTAACAGTGTGTAAAAGTCTCTCGTAATACATGATAGCACTTTTAACATTCATTTGTGGCCTCAGCTTGGGTGGTCGTTTTATTCCTGCCAGTAAAAAATTACATTAAACCTTCAAAACTAATTAACGCAGCTCCAATCTTATTCCAACTTCAATACAAAAACTTTTGTAAACATCATTTAGATCCAGCGGACTCGACACCAAAACATAAGTAATATCAGAAGTAAAACAACTGACCGGTCAAAAATTTATCATAAGTAAGTAAAACATTAATTATTCGAGCCACCTAGCCACTTTTTTTCATTGGAAGAAAGTAAATAGAATTAAAATAAAAGGTTAAAAAAAAAAATATCTAACAAAAGTTACTCTTTTGCTTGTAATCTTTCAATGCTCTTTCAATTTGTGTACTTCATATTCAGTAACATTATACTTTTTGCACAGTTTAACTAGGTTGTGTGATTTATATTGCAGGATAATTCTTATTTGTTAATATTTGTGCTAAAATTAATCATTTACACATATTCCTATTTTACGGTACTTATGTTTTATTAACCTATGTGCCCAGCTTCAGTTTCAATAAAATATAAGTGCGGGTGTAATCGTGATTTCCCGTAGTAAAGCTAAAATAAATGCAAATGAATGCTTAGGTTTATAAAATTTTAACAACGGCCAAAAAAAAAAAAAAAAAAAAAAAAAAAAAAAAAAAAAAAAAAAAAAAAAGATACATACATACATATATACATATATAATCTCGGGCCATGGATAAACGACTATTTTTCCTGGAAGAGGAAAAACTTTCCTCTACACCCTGTGGCTTAGCAACCGCAAACTTCACTGGGGTTCGCGAAGGCGTCAATGCTGCCAGATGTCTAAACTGAACTAACGAAGGTTTCATTTTTAAAAGGATCCTCTTTCCTTCAGAATGGCATTAAAAAAAATAAATAAATAAATAGCGAAAAGTGTAAATGCCTGTAAAAGGGTAAATATTCATTCTCAATTCCTGCAAGAGTCTTTGGTGCTACAATATACAACTTACGTAGGTAATAGGGTTATTTTCCTTTTTTCCTCTTCAGTTTTATAGTTTTCCGGATTTTGCAAACCATAATAAAATTAATCACATTCTTGTAAATTTAAACATGATATATTTTTTTTAATTTATATATAAAGGAAAAAAAATGAAAGACAGTTTGACTTAGGTATTCTTCATCCATGAATGAGCAGTAACACATATAAAGAAGTTAAAAGTTAAAACAGTTTTTTTTCTACTGTTTTGAAAATTAAAGAAACGAATAGAAAGAAGGGGAAAAAGCTTAAAATGCTTTCTCAATAAACTTCGTTCCTTATAGAAAGATTCAATTTATTGTTTATAGCCAACAATAGTTCACTGGCGCAAATCCCGGAGGTATGAGAGGGACATGTCCCCCAATCTTGGAAGTGGAGGGACTGTCCCTTCCAATAATCCGATTTGATTTTTTTTTTTTTTTTTAAAGAAACGTGATAATTTGTGAAGACATCCGAGATGTAGCGAAATTTATTGATTCCAAAAAAAAAAAAAAATCTTCTAGCATACTTTATTCTCCGTTCGCTCTGGGCTCTGAGGCTATGAGAGTTGTTTGTTCCGAACCACCAGCTGTTACGCTGGCAGTTGTATCTGTGTTCGTAGGAAGCCATGCCCCTTAAAGGACTCGTGCGTGCTTCGCGCGATGACGTAAGCTACCACCTAGCTGCCCGGCTGCTATGAATGTCTCGTTGTAGTGTAAAACAGGTAATACTAAGGGAAAGTACGGAATCAGGGTTTTGAGTCAAAATGAACGTTCGTAACTTAGAATTATTGTTGAAAAAAGTTTAAAAAAAAAAAAAACGAAAAGTAAAACTGCAGTCACTAATACAGTTATCATTATAAATGCTATTTGCGTTTATTTAAGACTCAAAACTACTGGTTTTGTGGCTGTTAAGAAAAAATAACACAAAAGTGAAAAAAAAAAAAAAACACTAAAATCAAAACGTATATGGGAGTAATCACCAACATTTGTTCGTTAATGCTTTGCTCTATTTAAACGCGATTATTACGGAGTGGGAGAGTTACTTTCTGCTCGTCTTTATTAGTTGTTTTAATACACTAAAAGACTTGTTTAGAACGTGTACAATTT